>NC_044504.1:16178340-16185840 GCF_902362185.1 Chanos chanos | reverse complement strand
TTATTGCAGATCTTTGATGAGGAGTACAGCGTGCTCTTTCTGAATCAGGGTGGAGCCCTGGTAGCCATACGGCACACTCCTCTACCCATCAGACATCTGTGGTAAGACGAACACACAGGAGATTTTATCATCCCTTAATGTAATTCACAGCTGAAAATGCCAGGATATAACCTTCAGTTTCCCTCTCTCTCTCCTCCTCCTCCTCCTCCTCCTCCTCCAGGCTGAGTTTTGATGAGGGCAGACAGTGGAGTAAATACAGCTTCAGCTCCTCTCCTCTCTACGTGGACGGAGTGCTGGGGGAACCAGGAGAGGGGACTCTTGTTATGACGTATGTCCTGTTTTTTGATTTACCAAAATAGACTCTTACATATTCTGATTCAAGTCTGGAGGGTTAAAGACAAACAACAAAAAAAGTGACATGAAATGAAAGGAGGAGGCGCAGTGTTGAATACTTAAGAGGGCCGTGAAACCGGAGCTCCGCTGGCGTCTCGGAGTGTTTTACGGGATTATTCTTCCTTTTCCTCTTCCTCCTGAAGTGTGCATGTGATTTAACTATATCGCAGTTCTTCTCCATTCCACTTATATATGCAAATCAGTTTGCTTGGCCCCTTTAATTGGGGCTTGGAGCTATATTTCATCATTTATTTAGTTGGTTGTTTATTTATTTTAGACTGTTTTATCATTTACATTTTAAATGTTGCAAGATATACTTTTTTTTTTTAACATTCAGCAGGGTCTATCATTCTGGTGGATTCAGGCTGTTTTGCTATTAGTTTGAATAGTCGGTTCATACGGCTAGGCTCCCTTAAGTTAATCTTTTGAAAATGACATCAATTTGATAGCGGGAAACTTTTTTATCTCTTCATTTTAAAGATATAAATTTAAGGGCCCTCAGGTGACAGGGCAGAAAAGATGCTAGCACGCCACGCCTTGTTCGAACCCGAGTCTCTGCGGTGCTTTGTGCTTGGCTGGGCGTCCACGCAAAGACAACTGACAACGTTCAGGGATGGGTAGCCTGCAGGGGATTGCCTCCTCATCACTGCAACATTGGAACCCAAAAGCCAATCTGGCATCCCATTGGTTAGTTAGAGTGTTGGATTAGCAGTGGGCAGGTCTGGGGAGTAGAGTGTGAAACTAGTGTGAACACAGCGTGAATGCTCCCAGCTGGCATTGGAGTTGTGCGTGTGATTGAGACGAGCAAAACACGCAAATTGAATTTGACAAATTAGGAAGAAAAGAGAGTAAAACATATCTTAAAAAAATAAAATGTATAAAAAAAATGTAGGTTTTTTTTTTCTCCTCAAATGTTATTGATTCTTTGAGATGGTTGAAAGCTTGTTTTTTTTTTTTCTTTTTGCTTGTTGTCAAGGACAACAGTAATGTTTGATCATTATGGCTCTTCTCTTTTTTTCCTGCATATATCCACAGCATATTTGGACATTTCAGTTACCGATCAGAATGGCAAGTGGTTAAGGTTGACTTCAGGTCCATCTTCAGCAGAAGCTGCTCTGCAGAAGACTATCAGCAGTGGAGGCTGCTAGATAATGTAAGAGCACATTCTGTGAAAATGTGATGAAAATGCTGAGTGAATTTTTCTTTGATCAATATATTGTGGAGCGTTGTAATCATTTGCATATGTACGAATGTTTCTGCTGTCTACAAAATTTTGGCAGTACATTATGATTTTTTTTTTCTTTTTTGCTTTAGTGTAGAATTCTCTCGAGCTGTTCATTTGAAAGTTATTTTACTCTCCATTAACAGTACATTATTACACGCACTTGTTTGAGTGCACCGTTTTCAGTTGTACCTCTAACTATATTTACTCTGATGAATGTGGATTACATGAAGTGGTAATTTATATAAGATGCTATATGCTCCGCAATAAAGACTCTTAGAGCTAATTTAACATCGGCTAATTTGTTTTGAAACTGGGATATTCAACAAGAACAACTGCAGCATTTTTAGTCTGAACATGCTGGAAAACAACGTGTTTTTCTTTACCTGAATACCATCCTCTAATTAAACACTCGCTGTTTATCACAGTCACAGCAGAGCATCTTTCTTTACATCTAATCAGTGACTCACTTAGACATTGCAAGTTAAATTAGAACAAGATTTTAATGAGATACAGAGCAAAGGTGTTTTTGTTTGTTCTTTTCTTTTCACGAGACACAATTTATTTATTTATTTTTTCATTTTCTGCTCAGTATCATGACAATTTGTGCTGATAGCTCAGTCTTTGTTGTAGCTTTCAACTTAACGGAACACAGTCAGAAAACCTGCTGTGTTCTTTTACTCAGATCTCACACAATCCCTTACAGGGACAGGAGTGCATCATGGGAGTAAAGAGAACGTATCGTAAGTTACGGCCAAACTCCAGATGCATGAAAGGCAAAGACAGCGCAACGATCCTGCTGACAGCTGAGTCTTGTCCCTGCACTGAGGCTGACTTTGAGTGGTAAGAAGAAGAGACTTCTCTTTATAATGAGTTAGCGTCAAACCTTAGCCAGTGTGCCTTTCTCTTCTGTCACCGTGTCACTACAGACTCTGAGTTGTGCAAGCGCTGTCAGGTTATCCTCTGTCAGGTGCTCCACTCTCTCTTTGTGATCAATATATGACAACCTTTGCCTGATTTAGTGCATGAACACAGTGTAATGCTCAGTTCCTCTCCACCGCATGAAACTTTTTACGTTCCATTAACTTCTCTCTCTATGATTAAAAAACTTCTCTCTTTTCTTTTTTTTTTTGAGCACTACTTGTCTTTGCTGTCAATGAAAAATGTCAGAAGTGACTTCAGGCTTCCAGCTGAGCCCTTCCTACCATCAAATCGGTCTTTCTACGTTTCCTCTGTAACTCTCTCTGCCCTCTCTCTCTTCCCCTCTCTCTCTCTCTCTCTCTCTCTCTCTTCCCCTCTCTCTCTCTCTCTCTCTCTCTTCCCCTCTCTCTCTATCTCTCTCTCTCTCTCTCTCTCTCTCTCTCTTCCCCTCTCTCTCTCTCTCTCTGTTTCACTCTCTCAGTGATTATGGTTATGAGAGACAGATTGATGGGAGATGTGCTCCTGCTTTCTGGTTCACTCCCATCTCAGACTCTCCAGGCTGTACTAAAGGAAGAAGTATGCTCAGCAGGACCGGGTAGGCCTGCATCACAAGTTACAATGACCGCTAACCACGCAGAATTCACATATTACTACTGCCGAAAAATGGCCCCTAGTCTCCAGCATGCCTTTGAACTGACAAATGTTTCGATACATTTTGTATTTGTTTGGCCCTCAGAGGACTACAGTTTGTCATTTTTAACAGAAGACTAGACTACAGACTACAGTTTGGTTCAGTACAGTCAGATGGGAAAGATATAAATGTAGGGTTTGTAATGCCTTCAGTGCAGTAAAAAAAATATCTGCCAAAAATTTAAAACTTTAACTTTTTCATTAAGCATAATGAAAAAGCATAATTGTTATTTGACTTAGCCCCATGTCTGTGCTTGTGGTTTGACTTCAAGGGATTATGTTGTAATTCCCACAACCCTGCTAAGGTAACAGTGAAATCTGGAAATGTCTTTAAAACACAGAGGCTCATTTAACATTAACCACATCGCTATTTCTGAGACGCTAATTATACAATTAACAGGACAGACAGTCTATCTGTGCACCACATTATTCTATGGCTTTGTAAAGTTCTATACTGATGATGTTGAGGGGCGGCGTGTTTATCTCAGATTTAGAAGGGCCATATCTAATAACTGCTCGGCTGGACATGTGACGGATTTCTCTACGCTCACTCATATCTGCCCCACCCAACGCCCACGTGGTTTGCAGCTCCTCACAGGGGCAGGAAGTCTGAGGGCGAGCCTGGGAACCAACGTCACCTTTCTCCTGTTTCTGGACGAGGTACAGTACTGTTATATGCATTACAGTGCAGTTCTCCCTGGGCAATGGAGGGTCTCTGTGAGTATCTCTGACCCTCTCTCTCTCCCTCTCTCTCTCTCTCTCTCCTTCATTCTCTCTCTCTCTTTTTGTCGATGTGTTTTATAGGGTGATAGCTCCAGCACCACTCTGACCGTGGATTTTGGAGATGGCATTGCGAACTCATACAGTAATTTCAGTTCTGTGGGTGATGGAGTGAAACATGTATATAACAGAGTGGGAATTTATAAAGTATCAGCTGTTGCAACCAACAGCCTTGGATCAGACAGAACCAGCATCTATCTGCATGTGACCTGTGAGTGTCGATCCTCAATATTTTCATAACACAGTAATATGGACACTGTTGACTTCATACAAAATGACGTCATGATTTTGTGGTCCTAACCACCTTTATGGAGATTTTGCCACCATGTAGTAAATATTTGATTACAGTAATAAACAATAACAATAGTACAGTTATAAAATGTGGCGTGTCTGTTCTTTTCTGGTTAAGGTATTTTTTAATGTTGAGTGGATGGCTTGTTGTTTGTGGCTGTGTCTTTGTTGAGAAGGTGAGCTGAAGCAGGTCTATCTCTCAGCTCCATTTGTGGTGATGAAGAATAAAGGTGTCAATCTGACAGCTGTGCTACAGCCCACTAATGTGGGAACTGTCTCCTACTACTGGTGGCTGGGAAACACTACTGAGGTTTGTCAATGTGGATAATCCCAAGCTTTACCAGACATCACAGAATGCTCTTTTTCTCTCTCTCTCTCTCTCTCTCCCTTTCTCCCTCTCTCTCTCTCTCTCTCTCACACACACACACACACACACATACACACTCTCACATATGCACATAAGTACACTCATGCACACACATACCCTATTCTGCCTAGCTAACATCTGTGAAAAGAGCTACTGACAGATTGGGGGCATGTAAACAATGGCTGTAGCATGTTAAATGTGCTTTATATGTAAATATGTCACCTTGACTGTGTCATTTGACTTCTGATCATAGGTTATATTACAGTGCAGCCATTTGCAATGGTGTAAATTGCAGTAGTAGAGAAATCTGTAATTTTTAAAATACTTTACTGCTGCACTACATGTTTGGACAAGGCTGTTATGCACTCCACAAAAAAAAAAGTTCTGTAATCCTTAAAGTATGCAAAAGAGTCACTTTACAACTTTACAAGTTTCAAAAAATGTTGAAATAAAATCAAAATACTTCATCATTATTCATAATTACACTAATTTTTACACTAAGCTATTATTTACCAGCTGCATGGGCCTTTATGATGTAGTGTGACTTAAATGTGCCAACAGTCTGTTTTAGTGTGTTATGTTCACTAATTCTCCTGGTGCTTTAATTGATAGGAACAGGAAAACAGGGTGGATTGCTAAGGAAGCAAGTTCTTGCATGACCATGGTATTAAGCATTGTTTGTTTAGCTTGTGCGGGAACTTATGAGGCTATGCATTATGGGAAAGCCAAGTGTGGGGTGGGGATCAGCTGAAACAATCTCTGACAAGACCTCTGGAAATGGACACAAACAACATAACAGTGATATTTCCATTAGAAAAAAAAACCCCTAAACCATCTTTTTTCCTTCAATGGATAGAATTTCTCTTTCTGAATATCGGAGTTTCCCCATCTCCCCTCTCCATTATGCCTCTCATTGTTTACAGAGACTCTCTCTCTCTCTTTCTCTTCTTCTCTCTCTCTCTCTCTCTCTCTCTCTCTCTCTCTCTCTCTCTCTCTCTCTCTCTCTCTTTCTTTCCCCCTGACTTGCTCTCTGTAGCCACGGGTGACTCTGGAAGGAGGTTTTTCTTATACGTTCTCTCAGGAGGGGGTTCATGCCATCACTGTGCAGGTGTCAGCAGGCAGCGCAGTACTTCAGGACTCCAGAACCATCAGTGTACACGGTAAGAACTGACACATTGCACAACTACTCCATTACAATCTCAGCAGTTACAGCTGACTGACAAAACAGTGAAGTGAATGTGGGAAACCAAAAAAACCCCCAAAAATCTATCTATCTATCTATCTATCTATCTATCTATCTATCTATCTATCTATCTATCTATCTATCTATCTATCTATCTATCTATCTACCTATCTATCTATCTAAAACTAAACCAAAGAAGATCATATCATGCTCAGGGCCGTGTATAAAAACGCCTAGCCTGCCCACAGTACTTTGGCTAGAGGAAGCTAACTCTTTGCATGTTATTTCAGTGATGAACAGGTGTTGCGTGGGCATGTTTTACAGACACTTCAGTGATGATGACTGTCTGGCTTGATGATATTTTCCAGAGAAACAGTGGTTAGCGTTCATAGTTGAGTTTGAGGGAAAGACATCATCTACTAGCTTCAACTCTAGTCATAAACATGCCCAGACTGCTTAGAGATGCAAGGTGAAACAGAAGGCCACTCTGAATCAGTTCACTGTAAATATTTGTGTAGGGCATCAACAGGCAGTTTCATCGTGGGCAAACCACTGAGACCTTGAAAGACAGGGATAGTACCACTGGGCTCCAATATATAAAGTCATTATTATACCTGAGAATGTAAGCTTGTGAATGAAGTGATGTGGAAAAGACAAGCAGTGACCTAATAAGCCATGGAGACAAAAAAGTCCTTTAGTCAGACGATTTGCCCCTCAACCTGCTTTCAACAAATATACAAGTGTTGCAAAAGAAATCTACAGTTACTCATAAATACAGCGCTCTCTGTGGAAACCTGTGCTTGACCCCGCTGCACTGCTAACTGCTCAGATGTGTTTTTTTTCTTCTTTTTTTTATCTGGCTTCAGAACTACAGTGCCAGCATTTCCGTTAAGTAATCTCTAAGGTAAAATCATGAGCAGGTGCATCAAGCTGAATGTAGTGACGTGACATTTTCCTTTTCTTTTGTAGAGTATTTTAGGTCTCATCCCCTGGTTTTCTCCTCTAACTTGGATCCTCTTAATCCTGAGCTCAGGGAGTGGGGAAGAGACATCAGCAGAGTAATCAAAACATCGATAGTACAAGTGAGTCTCTCTGACTGACTGCCTGCCTCTTGTTTCTCTCTCTCCTCTCTTTCTTTCTTTCTTTCTGTCTGTCTGTCTGTCTGTCTGTCTCTCTCTCTCTCTCTCTCTCTCTTTGCTCCTTTTCTTTTCACTGGCCTCTTTCTTGCTATCATTTTCTTTTAATCCTATCTCTTCACATTATTTCCATCTCTTGCCATACAATTTCTTTCCCTATATATGTAGTGTATAGTGTATATGTGTGTAGGTGTCTATGTACGTTTATGTAAAAGGTCTTGTCAGTGGGGTTATATATACTCTGCTCTCCACTGCTCAGTATGAGCATTGTCTTTGACCTTACAGCCTGTCAGATGTTGCCACCTCATATAGCCCAGCTCTGACAAGGAGCCAACAGACACACACACACACACACACATACACACACCTTTACACACACTCCCACTGCCCTGTCCCTGAGTTTGTCAGAGTGGAGAAGCACATATGGGCTGATTTGTGGTTTTCTAGTGGACAGTGAAGGGCACACACACTCAAATTTCATGTGATGGAATGCAATGTGTGTGTGTGGTCAGTCCTC